>NC_059104.1:147770076-147816555 GCF_020740685.1 Jaculus jaculus
TACAAATTCACAGAGGAAAATTCAAACCGAAGCTTCAAGAAATGCAAGTTTCCTTAAACATGCCAGTCAAGGTCTGTGTCACAAGCGATGTGGTCCTTTCCTGTCACCATGCATCGCCATTCCACACAGACGTGTGAGTACTTGCAAGTGTTTCATTAACTGCCCTGTGTTCTTATTATTAGAACTTTTTTCCTCTTCGTTAGTCACTTTCACGGTGTTAAGGTAATAAAATGGCACTTTTCAAATGTTCCATGGATGCTCGGGAGGCTCCACACCGTGGCCCAGTTCTCCTCTGAGAAGGCTTTTCTCTATCATATTTCTATGGCTGTCTGCTTCCAGAAAGGACCACAATACTCTCCACACATATCACACATAGTACTTACCATTGTGACATCCTTGGCTTTTAGCAGCACCCAGAAGACAATGCACTTATTCTGAGACACCAAATTTTTGGGTGTGGGAGAGGAAAAGAAATCAGCCATCCTATACCTTGAGTCAGACCTTTTTCTAGGCAGTCCATGTTTTGTTTTTGACCACTTGCTTTTATTTATTTTATTTTATTTTTTATTTATTTTGAACGAGAGAGAAAGAGGGGGGGAAGAGAGATAGAGAGAGAAGGGCCTTCAGCCGCTTCAAACAAACTCTAGATGTGTGTGCCCCTTGCACACATGTGTGACATTGCACAATTGTGTCACTGTGTGTCTGGCTTATGTGGGACCTGGACACTCAAACATGAGTCCTTAGGCTTTGCAGGCAAGCGCCTTAACTGCTAAGCCGTCTCTCCAGCGCAGTCCGTGTCTTTCTGTAACTCTTCACAATTCTGTGTTGGTACCTTCATTTACAAGTGTGGAAACTACAATCCAGTCTGGTTAAAAAAAAACAAACAACTTGTCCTTGGTTTCTGTGCAGGCTGCTGAACACTTAAGGAACTGCCTGCTCCTTACCTGTTTCGTGGCTTAAGGAGGGCAGGACTCCCTTTCCTCCCGGCCAGCCTAAAGACAGTTTACTTTCAATTGTCCACAGGTTGTAACGTCAACCAAAAGGTGTGACATAGCTCTGAGATGTGACCTCAGGAAGAGCTGAATGTTCAAATGGTGTGAGGGAAGAGCTGTCCTGGTTCCCCACTGGCCAGTTCACTGCTGCCAGGGCAGCCAACACTAGAAGCTGCATTTCAGAAGGGCAGCCACCAGCAAGCATCCAGACACCCAGGAATCCAGAAGCAGGCTTCCTTGGGAATCAGTTGAGGAAGGGCCTAGGAGCCTTGGGCTGGCAGGAGAAATACAAAGAGGGGACATTAAGAATCCAGCGGGGGTCACTGGAAGTGCTAGAAGTACAGAGATAGTAGAATTCAGCTAGCTCCTCAGATCCAGTGTTAGGCATTTACATGCTGTCCCCACGTAAGGGACATAAGCAAACTGTGTATGATGATGCAGTTAGCTTCCTGAGCGATCGCATAGGCGACAGCCATTCACATGCCCCCAGTGATCCTCATCCTCCACTGCTTACACCCTTTTATGTCCTACTTTGAGGCTAGCCCTGTGCGAACAACTGAATATCAAGGAGGTGACAGCATGTGTCACTCTTCGAATATGGTAGCATATTGAAGTCCTACCTGGCTTCTACATCACTAACTGTGGTGAAGCCAGCCGCTGTGTCACGGTGACACTCAGCAGCTGCAATAGGAGATCCCCTGTGAAGAAGAACTGAGACCACTGTCAACCACCAGCTCCAACTTACCAATCACAGGGGCAAGCAACCTTAGCTCAGGGTCCTCAAGCCCCCATCAGGCCAGCAGTTCACTGCAGCTGCACTGATATCTAACTGTAAGCTCATGAGACGGTCCAGGCCAGAACTGCCTGGCTAAACTTCTCCCAAATTCCTAGCCCATAGAAACCACCAGGGGCGTTGAATGATTACTGCCGTCTTAGGCCACTAAGTGTGAGCAGATGTGTTACACCGCCATAACAGCTGGCACGAGGTGCCGTGCCATCACAGGAGGGTTGTCTCTGGGTCCCGGTCCCACATGACCAGAGCATAGGCACTCAGGTAGTAGACTAGGGAGCTTCATAATATCTGCCACTGAGAGCCACAGCAAGCACACAGAATGACAGAGTCAGAACCAAGGGGCTCTGGAGCGATCAGAGTAATTCTAAACAGGAAGCCCCACACGTGAATTAGACAAGCCCAGGCACCCCGTATCAAGAAAAGCCAGGGGAGACACTGGTTCAAATCTCTCTCTTCTGTCTCGCTCTCGCTCACTCGCTCTCGCGCGCTTTCTCTAATAATAATAATAAAAACTTGGCATGGCTGCACATGTCTGTAACCCTAGCGCTGAAGGTGAAAAACAGAAGGATTGCTGGGGCTTGCTTGTCAACCAGCCGAATTAAAAAATGGCAACTTGGGCTGGAAAGATGTCTCAGCAGTTAAGGCGCTTGCCTGCAAAGTCTAAGGACCCCAAAGCCCATGCAAAGCCAGATGCACAAAGTAGCACATGCGTCTGGAGTTTATTTGTTGCAGTGGCTAGAGGCCCTGGTACTCCCATTCCTTCTCTCTATACATGCCCACCCCCTCTCAAAAATAATAAAATAGTTTTAAGATTTACAAGCTCAAGGTTCAGTGAGAGATTCCGTCTCAAAGAAATAAGCCGCAAGAGTGATAAAGGACACCTGACATCCTCCTTTAGCCTCTTCATGAGTGGACACAGATGCACGCACATCCATGTAACACACAAATACAAAGCAAAGACAAAAAAGCTGAGAGGTGCCTAAATACTAAATCACACACACACACACACACACAAATGGAACATGGACTCAGAAGATCAAAACCTTGGGCATGGGGCTGGAGAGATGGCTTAGCGGTTAAGGCACTTGCTGGCAAAGTCAAAGGACCCACGTTCAATTCCCCAGAACCCACATAAACCAGATGTACAAGGTAGTGCATGTGTCTGGAGATTGTCTGCAGTGGCTGAGGGCCCTGCAGTACCCATGCTCTCTAACTGCTTCTCTCTCTCTCTCTTAAATAAATTTTTAAAAGTTAAAAAAAAAAAAACTATGGGCATGTTCGAGCAAAGTGCGCTGTCAGGCCTGTGGGGCATGTCATGGAGAAAGCTGGCAAGTTATCAGAAGGGATGTCTTCTGGGCTCTTCCGGAACCCCTCCCTCTCCTGAGAGCACGGTCTCCCATGCTGCTGTGCTATGTGGATAGGATGTGCACGTATGTATCCGCATGCTCGGGAGTGCCCACGGGCCACGGCACACGTGTAGAGGTCAGAGGACAAGCTCCGCTGTCAGCCCTCACCTTCCACCTTGTTTGAGGAGCATCTCTTTTCCCCTACTGCTTACTCGGGGCTATCTGGCCCACTAGTCTCCAGGTTCTTCTGTCTTGTGTCTGCCTCCCCTCTTGCTGCAGGAGACCTGGGATCACAGATGCCCACCACTGCATCTGGCTCTACATGGATTCTGGAGGGTGCAGGCTCAGGTTCACCTCTCCCGCCAGCCCTTCTGTGATCTGATGATCGCACTACATCATGTCGTGCAGATTAATGTCATCACGCTTCTCCTGCGTTAGCTGGTGTGTGACATCCTCGAGGGACCTCGTGAAAGGGTGCATTCTGAGTCCGCAGATAAGGCCTGAGATTTTGTGTTCATAACAGGCAGAGACCACGCTTGGGAAAGAGAGGGATGGGGGTAAGAACTCACCAGTGATGGCGGAAGGGATCAGACAGCCTGGCAAAGGCATGTGACAACTGCCAGACAGTTCAACAGAGGCGGGACAACCCATATCAGAAAGACTGCCAAAGGAACGGGACTCCTGAGTCTGATGGGACCAGCGTCTACATGCCGCCCAGGGCTTTCTGACACTCGTGCCCTTTGATTCTCAGAATCTAGTTTTGCAAGTGACCATACTCTTCCGTTATCTTGACTTTTTTGGATCCTTCAGAAGGCGGTGTGACATGATGTCAACCTGCCCCCACATCCCCTTCACTAGGTGGGTGGCCTTGGAGACTCAGTTTCATAGTGTGCAGCTGGGAGTCATATTCACTTAAAAGGCCACTGTACTATGCAGCGCCAGGCACATAACTTCATGGCTAATATGGGTTCTTTAGCCTTGCTGCAAAACTGCATGATCAATAAACATCTGTTCCCTTCATTACAAACATAGATTCTCTAATTCATATTTGTCCCGCTGCTTGTGTCGCCAAGACAGAGTGACCTTGGGTTGAATTCCCTCCCTAGCTTGGGTAAGGAACTCCACCACTTTTGGAGCCCTATAGTTAACACATCGTTGGCAGAGATGTGGGGGTGGAGATTGAGTTGTAATATTAATTTTATTGAGCTCTTTAGAGAAATTAATATTAATGTATGCTGTAACTGTCTCACAGAAGGCATTCAAAGGCTGTTCGGGCTTTTTTTTTATTATTCGTTTTCAAAATTATTAAAGAGTGCAATAGAGGTACGAGAGCTTTAGCTGGCAAATTCCTGCTTCATTTGGGATGTCCCTGGTCTCTCTAGGATTTTTGAAGACCTCCCCCCCCTTCCCCTGGGCTTTTTGTCCTGTCCCAGCTCCAGGTGCATCTCCTCCGCGGCCGCCTGGCCTCTTCTACCTGCCCTCCCTGTCATCTCGGAGAGACCCCCCACCCCCAAAACTTTCGGTCAACTGCTCCATCAGAATTCTTCCAGATTGTGGCCCAAGAGAAGGGGTCGCGCCCTCCGCGACCGCGACCGCGTCTCGCCGGGGTCTCAGTTGCAGACCTCCGCGGGGCGCCGGGGAACGCCGGCCGGGCTCTGCGGGTGCCGTCCTGCACCGCAATGCAGACGCGGGCTCCCCAGCGCTCGGCGCGCCGCCGTCCTCCCGGGGCCCCGAGCCGCCGCCGCGGGCAGCGCTCCTCTCGCGCCCTGCGCGCCCGAGGCGTCCCCGGAGGCGCGTGGGTCCCGAGCCGGGGTCCAGCGCGCGCCGGACGCGGCTGCCCGCCCCTCCTCCCCTCCCATCCTTCCCAACCCCCCCGCCCCTGCGAGCCACCTCTCTGTCCCCCCACCCCGGGGGTGGGGTTTCCCTGCGCGCTGGCCCCCTCCGGCCCCTCACCCTCCCCTCCCCCGCCCGCCCCTATGTATGTGTCACCGCGCGCCCTGCCCGCCCACCTACCTCCCCGCGGTTCCAGAGGGGGCTCCCAGAGCTGAGGACGCGCACCGCACGGCTCAAGGTCCCTCCTCGCTCTCTCTCTCTCGCTCTCTCCCCAACCCACCCCCGTACCCTCGCCGGCTGGCATCCGAAGCGGGTGCCAAGGGGGCCTCCGAGCAGTTTCTGTGTCCCTTCCCTCCATCGGCAAGCTAGCTGGCTGGCGCTGAAGCCACCGCCCGTGGAGACCTGCGGACAGGACGCCAGGAGGAGTGGTACCCCCGGCCCTCTCTGACAGCATCCCCTCCGCGGCGCAGCGAGACCCCGGCCTGGGAAGGGGGCCCAGGAGTCCCTGGCTGCCTCGCTAGGCGTATACGGGACTGAAGTTCTTGGAGGAGGGAGCCCAACTCTTCAAGGTAACTGTCTCCTTCCCACCGGAGGAGCTCTGTCCCCCACCCCGCCCCCGTGCTTGGATGTCCCTGCTTGGCGTGTGTGTGCTGCGGCTCCGAACATCACCAGCTCGGTCCACACTGGAGTTGAGCAAACTCTTGGCTGTTGCCACTCAGTGGGTGGGGAGCACGTGCGGAGGGGCTCTGGTCTGGTCTCCTGAGCGCTTTCGCGTTCTAAGGTCTGGGCGGCTATGTTGATGGATAGTGCACAGAGAGGTCGCTTTGGAGTCAAGAACCGTGGGTTCAAATCCCCGCTGTGCTTCTTGGCACTCCGGGGAGGGTTTCCTCTCCCAGAGTCTTGGCCCGCGCTCTGCCAAGAGACTAGAGAATCAACAAAGCGATGTGGACTGTAGGTCAGGCGGCAGGGGCCTGAACAAAGGTGAGAATCCATGCGTCCCTCTTGGACCCTCTCGGACCACTTGGCTTATCTCAGAGTTACAGGGCACCCAGGGAGTTGGGAAGGAGCTGGGAAAAGGTTGACAGAACCCAAGATATGGCTACTGAGCTGTCCCCAGGAGACACTAGAACCTAGCTCTCCACATGACCATGTTCACCAAGAAGGTTATTTCTCAAGGTAGGAAGAGGGGGGGGAGGTGGAGATAGGATCAACTAACCAGGGGTCAGCATTTCCATCACTGGGCTTCCCTAAAGATGGAGCAGCAGCTCTTCCAATGCTGGGGCCAGGTAGCAGGCGTTCAATATGTCAACAGAACCCACACTGGAAACCAGAGCTAACTGTGCTGGTGGGAAGGCTGTCTTCTTGGAGAGGGAGGATCCAGCCCAAACTTTCCCATCCTCGTGCTTTTTCCAGTCCCGTGCCAGCAAGTGGGAATCCTGTGGATATTTGCCACTAGGCTGCTCAGGTCCCTGCTTTTTGGGTGGGGGTGTCTAGTCCAGGTCTTTGGGGGTGACCGCTGGAGGGCAAAGGGAGGAAGCCACTGTTGAGTTGGCTCAGTGTTGGCGCTTCAGCTCCTGTGTTACACTGGGTGGATGTCTGCAACTCCCGACCCTGGAAATAACCCATCGCATCCCATCATGTCCCATGTCGCCTCTTCTCATGAGAAAAAGAAAGGGAACTTTAAAAAGTGCAGTGACTTTCTAAAGGTGACACTGTAACTTAAGGGAAGAGACAGGAACTAGAGTAGGTCTGTGAGGCAGTAGCCAGTCCCTCGTCCTGGTGAAGACAGCAGAAGTCTCAAGTGTCAGTCTGTCTCTCCTTCCTTGTCTCTGGAAGACATGGCATGAGGAGTCATCCAGTTAGCCATGTGCTCTGGGCGAGTCCGGTTAGAAGGCCATGTGAAGAAAGGCCGCCAAGCCTAAAGATGCCCTGCTCTCATGCGGAGGGGAATGAGGAGAAACCCCCCAGGGCTTCGGAACGGTAGAAGCAGTGGGAAAGAGGGTGTTGAAAGAAAACATTCCAGAATGAGCCGTCTGTCCACTTTTCAAAGTTTTAGGGGAAGGAATCAGCAAAAGGAAAAGATCTTGAGGAATGTTGGTTGAAATACACTTAGGTGGCGTTTCAAGCGCCAGGCCCAGTTTGTTCATTCATTGAGCCATTTCTCCTGAGCGCCACCCAGGGGCCAGACTCTCTGCTCTGTGCTGGTTCAGTGGGCACTCAAATAGTAGCTGAAACGACAGAGCAAGGGGCCAGGGCACATGTGCCACCCAGAAAGTACTCAGAAACTGTCTGATATTATTACTCATTGTAATACTAAGTAGTTTTGTTTTTCTCAAAATTGTCCATGAAAACCATACTTAAATAATCATTGAGGGTCTTTCTTTAATGTTTGGAAACCGTTCAAATTCAGGCATTCAAGATGACCTGCACACACCCCAATCCTGGCAGCACCCCACTCATACATGCCAAGGTGGCCCACTAGGGGCTCCCACTGGGGGCTCCAAGGGTGAGCTCACCTCCTGAGATAGTGGAGAAGAGCCATAGGGCTGGTGTGCAAGGAAGATCAGTGTTTGAATCCCGGCTCATCCACCTATTGCTACAAGAATTTAATGAGATTTTGTTGGTTTTTGTTTGTTTGTTTGTTTGTTTGTTTGTTTGTTTTGGTTTTTTGAGGTAGGGTTTTGCTCCAGCCTTGGCTGACCTGGAATTCACTATGTAGTCTTAGGGTGGCCTCAAACTCACAGCAATCCTTCTACCTCTGCTCCCAAGTGCTGGGATAAAGGCGTGTGCCATCACAGTCTACTTGAGTTTTTTGTTTTTTGCTTTTGTTTTTTGTTTTTTGTTTTTTGTTTTTTTGAGGTAGGGTCTCACTCTAGCCCAGGCTGACCTGGAATTCACTATGGAGTCTCAGGGTGGCCTCAAACTCACAGCAAGCCTCCTACCTCTTCCTCCCAAGTGCTGGGATTAAAGGCATGCGCCACCACACCCGGCTACTTGAGATTTTTTGAGCCTCCCTGAAGTTCAGTTTCCTCATCTCTCAAAAGGGGTGTCAGTGTGGTTGGGGAAACCCACAGGGGTAGATTTTTGTAAGGATTAAAAAAATATAATGTAGACGTCTTGACAGCCCTCTGCAGGCACCACAAATGTTCACTCTTATGAGCTGACTCCCAGGCCCCCTTGGGGTCACAAATCATGGATTCGGGATACAACCAGCTTTGAGTGTGCTTAGAGACTGTGTCAGTGTTTGGTGTGGATTTGTCCTTTTAATGGCACCTTTTAGAACTGGATCCCTTTCCAGGCCCTGCTGGTTGAGCACTAGGAGCCTATAGCTGAGGCAGAGAAGCCTACAGGCCCCACTGTGGAGTCTAACCTTTAGTCCATTTCTGCCTACAAAAACATCTTGCACACAAGTTGTCCATCACTGAAGGCTGTGATACCAATTCAGTGCAGGGGGGGGGGTAAATAAAACAGAAAAAGAGTAAATAATTTTATAGTACCTCCCACGTAGTAAGGGCAAATATCGTCTCTGGCAGCTTTGATTTCCATTGTGTATTTTGCAGCCCTCTATGAGGGTATATATGTTCCTCATAAATATGTATATATGCAAATATATACATTTTGTATTTGCATAATGTGTTTCTTATTGAAACTTGTGCTTTTGAAAATTTTGAAAGCTACCAGTTGTAATAATAACGAGGCATAATAGTGCATGCTATAATCCCAGCACTTTGAGTCTGAGGTCTGCCTGAGCTACAAGGGTTCAAGGCCACCCTGAACCTCACTGTGAGAGCCTGTCCCCAAAAGCCAAGGGCTGGCTGAAGATGTAGCTCAAAAGAGAAAGAACAGAAGAGGAAAGGAGAAGAGAGGAGAGGAGAGAGGAGGGAGGGGAGGGGGAGGGAGGGGAGGAAAGAAAGAGAAAAGAAAGGAAGCAGCGATGGTTCTGTCTCTGAGAAACTGCTGCCTCGTGGCTCCAGGTGGCTGGCACTGGGGTGTCCTTGCTGCAGTTGTACCAGCACTGTGACCCCTAAATGTCCAGAGTGAAGGCAGCTAGAGGTAGAAGCTGGGCTTGAGGGTGACAGAAAAGTTCATAAGAGGACCCAGAGACAGAGAGGAAGCAGGACAGCCCTCTGTCCAAGGGACCAAGGAGAGGACAGGTGAGTGCTGCTCTGAAAGGAGGCCAGAAGGCGTATGTCTGTCCGTCTGTCCCTGGCCATGCTCCGGGCTCGATGGGAGCTTCTCTGTTGCTCTTGTCTGTGCAGCAGTGGCTCCCCTGGGGATGGTGTGCCCCTTCCTCCAGGCCCACAGGACAGATGCCTGCTAAAGGACTCTGCAGGGGAGGGACAGGGGCATGCTAGAGAGGGAGGGCAGGCACAGGCGACAGAGGACTAGAGGGAGAGTTTGTAGGGAAACCAGTAAAACGGTTCTTTTTTTCTTTTTTTCTTTTTTTTCCCAAAAGTTGAATCCAGGGCAGGAACGGAAATGGTTGAGTTTACTTTTAAAATCTCAGAGCCTCCTTGTGTGCAGCTGTGTGTGTGTGTGCGTGTGTGTGAGTGTGTGTGAGCATGTGTGTGTGCTGGCCTGTGGGCTGGCTAGGGTGTGTGAGAGGCAACTTCACTCCCTCTCAATGGCCTTACAGTGTATCCTAAAGAAGCTTTTTGTTAAGCTCATGAATAGGTGGATTTGGGGTGTGTGGTGCTGGACATCACCATTTGGCTATTTGCTTACCTTTGAGGTTCCATGGTTTCCCTTTTATGAGACATCCAACCAAAAAAAAAAAAAGAGTCATGTCTCCCGAGGGAGAGGTTCATTTTGTGGGGAGGGGTCTGCCTGCCTGTGCAATTGATTTGACTTTAGGGGCACATGGAGGAAGGAGAGAGGTAGAACTGGGCAGCCTGGGGACAGACCCTCTGCAGCCTTCTGGTTTCCAGCTGTCCCCAGACCACGGATGTCCAGTCCTTGGGATCTGTAATGAACCTCTTTTAAGAGATCACAAAGGGGCCCCACAGCCCAGAGAGGGTAAGAACGGAGTCCCAGGCCACCCCAAAGTAGATTGGCAAAGAGCTGTATAGGAACCCAGACTTTCAGACCCTCATCCCAGAACAGCCCACATCCACAGAGGCCATTCGTTCATTAATTCGTCCGTTCACACTTGCTAAGGACGAGGTACTGTGTCAGGTGTGAAGAAGCCATTCGCTCTTCCCATCCTCCCCTCCTCACAGTCTCATGACGAGCCGAGGCTGTCAACTTGTCCCTGGCCTCTCGGTGTTTATAAAGCACTGGTTTTCAAATGAGGGGCTCTTTTGCCTCTCGGGGAACATTGGCCATGTCTGGAGACATTTATTGTTGTTGTCACCATATGTACTTAGTAGAGAGAGGCCACGAATATGCCAGGCACCTTTCATCATATAGGATGGCACCCCCCGTCCCCAACACACACGCTCAACATGTAGCCCCAAAGGTCCATGGGGCCAAGGCAAGATAGTGCCCCAGCATCACTGGGATTCAGGTTCAGGCCACGCCCACATGAATCCACCAGCCATAAGCCAGAGGGAGGGTTTGGGAAGCAGCCAAAAACAGACAGCAGATAGAAAGGAGAAGGCAGGGCCTCAGTGACCCAAAAGAAAACCGTGGGTTCTAATGGCTCCATTTGAAGTCGAGCGCCTAGCTGTGTGCCTGTGGGCAATGTACTTACCCCTCCGAGCCTGATTCTGCATCTGTGACATGGACTTGTGGGGCAGTCATGAGGCAGTAGACACCCTGGCACAAAGTAGACTGACAATAAAATCACAGCTGTTATTACTAACTTTGAGGCTGCCATGGAAAGTTACAGCATCAGCAGGTATGGACATGTGACCGCCAAGCCAAAGAAAGCTGTTGTTTGGGGCTCATTGCCATAGCAGTGGCTTCTGCCAGGGGAGGGGCGTGTGTGGGCAATGTGGGCACACTGAGCCCTGACACACAGCTCTCAGCAAGAAGACCCACAGGGCTTGCTGTGGTGAGAAGATTGAGGTGTTCAGGATGGGTAGGTTGCCAGCTCTGTGGATGGCGAGGAAATAGCTTAACCTCTCTTATCCGTAAACTGGTGACAGTTCAAGACCCAGCAGAAACCCGCTGTCTGTGAAGTCCCCTGTAGGGTTGCCTTAAAGCTAAGGCAGGCACCTTTGTATCTTACCCAGTGCCGGGCACATACGATAGGCTGGTTGACTGATGGAATAAATGAATGAAATAATTGATTCATTAATAAGCAGACAGACTGCTGCACTTAAAATTCGTTTTGGTTGTTGACAAAGAAAAGACCAACAATACCCAGATGTGCAGTCTTTCACTTGTCCACTTCAACTCTTGCTCCCCAAATGGGCGGGGGGCGGGGGGGGGGGGTCTTGTGTTTCCCATTAAGTGCTGCATCTTGTTGCAGATCTGGACAACAGCGCCCTCTAGAGCTCACTAAGGTACCGCGGTGGCACTGTGCTGACCACCTTGGTGGAGAGTGAGAGGTGGGGGAGGCACCAGCATTGAGGCCAACTCACCCCCTGACCAGGAGCCTGGAGACTTACCTCCCGGTGACACCTCACCAAAAACTTCCATTTTCCTGTCTGGGAAATGGAGCTCCAGTAAACCAAGGCCCACCTGAAAGCCACTGGCTAAAGGGCTGGATTTTGTTAGATGGCAAGTGTACCTGAGCCTCCGCTTGGGCAGCTGTAAAACATTGCGCCAGAAAGGGAGGTAGGACTCACCATGCTGCTTTCTTCATTGGGCGGGCCAGGAATTTGAGGGAGGCGCTTGGATGGGGTGAGGGCTGCTCTTGGCAAGGTCTCAGCTCCAGCCAGGCATCTGAGTCGTCTCCCTCCGTTTCGCGGGCCACATGCACATCAGTGATAGGAGGTGGGGCATCACAGACACATTGTGCCATCCAACCAGAACTCAGTCACATCTGGGTGTGGTGCACAGGCCTATAAACCCAGCCCTCAGTAAACTGCAACAGTGGGATCTTGAGCTCAAGGTCCATGTGGACTAAACAAGACAAGACCTTGTCTTGCAAAATGAAACATGGAAGCCGGGTGTGGTGGCACACACCTTTAATCCTGGCACTCAGGAGGCAGGGGTAGGAGGATTACTGTGAGTTCAAGGCCAGCCTGAGACTACGTAGTGAATTGCAGGTCAGCCTAGATATGAGCAAGAGCCTACCTCAAAAAACCAAAAGAAAGAAAGGAAGAAAGGGAGGGAGAGAGGGAAGAAAGATGGGCTGGAGAAATAGCTTAGCTGTTAAGGCACTTGCCTGCAAAGCCAAAGGACCCAGGGTCAATTCCCCAGGACACCCAGAAGCATCTGTGGCCTATGTATCTGGAGACCGTTTGCAATGGGGGAAGGTCCCAGCAAGCTCATTCTTTCTATATCTGCACCCTCCTCTCTCAAATAAATAAAACAAAAATATTTTTAAAATGAAACACAGATCTAAGAATGTAACCCAGTTGGTAGAGTTGGCATGGTGAGACATACTTGTGACCCCAGTACTTGGAAGACCAAGGCAGGAGGATCAGAAGTTCAAGGTCATCCTCAATTACATAGCGTTTGTTTGAGGTTATCCTGAACTACATGAGGCCAATCTCAAAAGAGAAAATATTGGAGCCGTGCGTGGAGGTGCACGCCTTTAATCTCAGCACTCAGGAGGCAGAGGTAGGAGGGTTGCTATGAGCTCAAGGCTACCCTGAGACTACTTAGTGAATTCCAGGTCAGCTTCGAATAGAGTGAGACCTTACCTCATAAAAAACCAAAAGAGAGAGAGAGAGAGAGAGAGAGAGAGAGAGACAAAGAGAGAGAAATATTTTAAAAGAGCCCAACCAAGGTCAGTTAGTCCTGGAGCTACCTGCCTTGGTCTACCCTCCTGACTCCACCCATGTCCTCGCTGGTTCCAGGATTGCTTCCAAGAAGAAAACCTTACAGGAAAGAATTGTCTAAATAAGGCCAGAGAGATGGCTTAGCGGTTAAGAAATTTGCCTGCAAAACCAAAGGATCTGGGTTTGATTCTCCAGGACCCACGTAAGCCAGATACACAAAAGGGCGCATGCATCTAGAGTTTGTTTGCAGTGGCTTGGAGGCCCTGGCGGGCCCATTCTCTCCCCTCTCTCTCTTTCTCTCTCTCCCTCCCTTTCTTTTTTTTAATTTTTAAAATTATTTATTTATTTATTTGAGAGCAACAGACACAGAGAGAAAGACAGATAGAGGGAGAGAGAGAGAAAGGGCGCGCCAGGGCTTCCAGCCTCTGCAAACGAACTCCAGACGCGTGCGCCCCCTTGTGCATCTGGCTAACGTGGGACCTGGGGAACCGAGCCTCGAACCGGGGTCCTTAGGCTTCATAGGCAAGCGCTTAACCGCTAAGCCATCTCTCCAGCCCTCCCTCCCTCTCTTTCTCAAATAAATAAAATAAATAAAAAAAAAAAAGAATTGTCCAAATAGGGCTGGCCTAAGCTGTCCAATGCCCTCCCCCACACACACAACACCTTAAACAACGAAGTGGCCACCCTAGCCATAGGGAGGCCATTCTCAGTAGAGCGCTGCCCCTTGCTCTGACCTTCGTCCCCCAGCTGTGGCTTTACCACCCTCTAGGTTTTCCTTTTACCTGTGTGCAGGCGGCTCAAGGAAGCAGCTGGACTTTCAATGCCTCAGGGAGCCAGTGGGTGTTTCATAGCTTGACTAGACACTGAAGGGAGACTGGTGACTCTCATGGGCATAGCCTTTGGTTCTGGAGTTAGATGTTGCTGAGCATCTCTTGAGGCCTGCACGTGGAGGGTGGGCCTCCTCCGTGGGATAGCAGTGGCAGCAGGAAGCTGTTTACAGGCTCACTTCAGGTGACTCCAATACAGCCTGGCTCAGGAGCCTTTATTTATTTATTCATTCATTTATTTGTTGCCAGGCACGATGAGTCACACCTTTAATCCCAGCCCTGGGGAGGCAGAGGTAGGAGGATCACTGTGAGTTCGAGGCCACCCTGAGACTCCATAGTGAATCCCCGGTCAGCCTTGGCTAGAATGAGACCCTACCTGGGGGGGGGGGGGGGGGGAAAGGAGCCTTTATTTAAACCCTAAGCAGCTCTGCCAGTGACCCTCCCTCCAGCCTTAGGTCGTGAGCTCACTTGTCCTCCTGTCCTGGCTGGAGCCTCTCTACCCCTGCTTCTCCTGTCCCCGCTCTGCTGTCTTCAGTAACCACTGCTCTTGACCTTGGATTAAGGTCCATTTGTCCCCAGGAGCTAAACAGAGGCCCGCTAGAGTGGCTTCTACAGGGCATGTCCTTAAGGACAACAGGCACTGCATTATAAAGGTCGTCATCCCCCAGGGAGACGCAGGAGTTAAACGAAATTAAACCAGTCCCTCTCCTGCAGGGCTCCTCCAAGTGCCAATAAATGCCCTGGAAATCTCCATCAAGTCTCCCAAACAGAATGTGATCAAATGGGAGCTCTTTTTCCTCCAGCACACAGAGGGACTCGGTTTGGAGAGATGCTGACCCAGCGGATCCTGGGATCCTGCAGCAGGATAGAGGCTGCTGCACCAGAGCCCAAGGGGGAGCCTAAGGAAGGCTCACCTTACAATCCTGTCCCCTGGGGCTAGGGGTGTAGCTCAGTTGGTAGAACACTCACCTAGCATGCAGGAAGCCTTGGGTTCAAACCCCAGCCCCACATAAACCAGCTGTGGGGCACACACCTATAATCCCAGTGAAGGCAGGGCGATCAGAACGTCAAGGTTATGCTCAGCTACATAGCGAGTTCAAGACCATCCTGGGCTCCATGTGACCCTGTCTCAAAAACAAACAAAACTCAGCCTCCTGCTGTTGGACTGGCACTGACCCCCTCCACCCTAGAGCTGACTGGGACCAGATGCTTTTCCCACTAGCCTCCTTTCTCCTAAATGACTACGGGGTTACTTAGCTCCTTTTACTGCTATTTTCTGGATGTAAAGAGAGGAGGAGGGGCTGGAGAGATGGCTTAGTGGTTAAAGCATTTGCCTGTGAAGCCAAAGGACCCAGGTTCAATTCCCCAAGACCCATGTAAGCCACAAGCACAAGGGGCACATGTGTCTGGAGTTCATTTGTAGTGGCTAGAGGCCCTGGCATGTCTGTTCTCTCTCTGTCTCTCTTCTCTCTCTCTCTCTCTCTCTCTCCCCCCTTCTCCTTACAAATAAATATATAAATTTTTTTTTAATTTTAAGAAAAGAGAGGTGGAGGGTTGGAGAGATGGCTTAGCAGTCAAGGCTCTTGCCTGCAAAGCCTAAGGACTGAAGTTCAACTCTCCAGATCCACATAAGCCAGATGCACAGTGACACAAGAACTGAAGGTGCACACAAGGGTGTGCATGTGTCAGGGTTCTATTGCCATTGCTAGGCACACTTTGCATATCTTTAGATTGAAATCTCAAACCCACCACCACACCTTAAGATCGGCCCAGTGACACTGCCTCCAGCCAAGTGGCTGCAGATGCAAACTACAAACTAATAAAACACTGAACGTATTGGGGGCCATCTGTTCAAACTTCCACAGTTTCCAACCCCAGCCCACGCTGCTTGACTTGTTTGGTTAATGTTTCAGTAGACAAGCCCCACCCCCACCCCAAGCCTGAGGACCCGATTGCTTGCTTTGGCTTCTACGCCGTTCTGGGAGGACAGGAGTATTGGTTCCGGCTGGAGTGGGGATAGAGCGGTTGCTAGCCAAGGACGGAGCTGCCACTGCGTTACAAGCCAGGCTTCTAGACCTGCCACAGGACCTTCCCACTGCCTTCCTCCTGGAGGCTCCAGATCACCTACAGCTATTTCAGCAAGACTCTTCTATACAGGGTCTAAGACTGGCAAATGTGAGGTGACAGGGAAAGGTCACTAATGCCACTGGCTCCTTGTCACCACAAGTCCTGCGTGGAAGGACGGGCCCTGAGATGTATGCAGCAGCTGATGGATCGATAGAGGCTATCTGCATATTCTTTCTCAGCACTCAGCAGGGCAGAAGCTCCCAGAAGACTTCAGAAACAGTGCAGCCACACCTCCTGTCAGCCCCAACCCCCTTCCATGGCCTGTAGGCCCTCAGGAGCCTGTACACACGAGTGACCATTTTCTCCAGTGACTCAGTCTCCCTTGGCGCACTCTGTTCTGCAGCCTTCATGCACTCCCCACTTGGGCTCAAGTGTCATATTGTTTTTAACCAGCTCCTTTTTTTTTAAATATTCTGGCCAGACGTGGTGGTGCACACCTTTTTTTTTTTTTTTTTTTTTTTTTGAGAGCGACAGACACAGAGAGAAAGACAGATAGAGGGAGAGAGAGAGAATGGGCGCGCCAGGGCTTCCAGCCTCTGCAAACGAACTCCAGACGCTTGCGCCCCCTTGTGCATCTGGCTAACGTGGGACCTGGGGAACCGAGCCTCGAACCGGGGTCCTTAGGCTTCACAGGCAAGCGCTTAACCGCTAAGCCATCTCTCCAGCCCAACCACCTCCTTTTAAAAAGACAAACACCCCTACCCTCACACCCTGGCTCCCATCTTTCGTGGCTGTCTGGTCCCATCCTGGCTTCTGTCATTTGCTTTTCAAACTGTGCTCCAAGGTTGCAGTGGGAGGGTTATGCCACCCAAACAGCAGTGCGCTGGGAGGGGCACAGCCTGTGATTCAGAATGCCCGTGCCAGGCTCTATCAGAACCAACTCGGTGCTCTGCCTTTTGAAAGCCACTGATAGGGTAGACTCTGTTCTTGCTATAGATGCGAAAGCAGGGAGCCAGAAAAGAATATGTCTCCATCCCGGCTCTGGTTCAGGGACTCTGCACAGTCAGAATGACCACTTGGACCAGCTCCTGCCCTGTCACCATTGGGAGGCACCAGTTATCCAGCATGGAGGGATGACCACCTCTATGCACGAGCTGCCTCTTCCCAACTCTCCTTGTGCCTCCCGATGCCTCCAGCATCATGGATGATGGATATTTTCAGGAGTCATTTGTGATTTAGGTTGTTATCACCTCTGAGGCCTCAACTTTTATCACTGGCTACTAACTTGTGCCATGGACTATCTTTCCTCTGATTCCCTTTCCATCTTTTAAGCTACAAGGTCCCTGAATTCTCTGTGACATGGTAGGAAGCAGGCCAGTCACTAGAATGAGGATGGAGATGGAATATGGTCTCCTGAAGCCATGAACCTCAGATTTCATCACTCTGTAGTTGCCAAAAAGCTGCGGTACTGAAGACCCTGGTATGCCATTTCTCTCTCACACACACTCTCTCTCTCACACACACACACATTCTCTCTCTTACTCTCTCTCTCTCTCATTAAAAAAAAAAAGGCAAGTCTGGGGCTAGAGAGATGGCTTAGCTGTTAAGGCATTTGCCTACAAAGTCAAAGGACCCAGGTTCAACTCCCCAAGACCCACATAAGCCAGATGCACAAGGGGGCACATGCATCTGGAGTTCGTTTGCAATGGCTGAAGGCCCTTATGTGCCCCTTCTCTATCTACCTCTCTGTCTTTCCTTCTCTCTTTCTCTCTCTCAAATAAATAAAAATCAAACATAAAAAAAGATGTATTAAGAAAAAAAGGCCAGTCTCTGAGCTTGCCTCAAAACAAAACATAAAAAGCTGCATTTCTCAGAGTCCCCATGAAACCCTCCTCCAGTGTTATCTGCCTGTGCCTTTGGGCCCTCTGCTCTGGGGGTCCACCTAGAACCTCAGTGTCATCCGTCATTTGTGATAGAGGCTCTGGCACATCATTATCATCACCTTCATTGCCAGCTCCCATTCTAATCATGTCTGTCACTTGGGCTCACAAAAGAATCCATCAGACTGGGGCTAGAGAGATGGTTTAGTGGCTAAGGTGCTTGCCTGCAAAGCCTAATGACCCAGGTTTGATTCCCTAGTATCCATATGAAGTCAGATGCACATGGCTAATGCATCTGATGCATCCATTCTTTCCCTCTCTCTTCCTCCCTCCCTTCCTTTCTCCTTCCCTCCTTCCTTGAAAATAAATAAATTTTGGGAAATAAAAGAAAAGAATCCATAAGGCCACAGTCTTCCAGGGACAGATCTAGCAGAAGGGGCTCCAAGGCCAGTTTAGCTTCTTGACCACTAGGTTCGGATCATCTCCTCGCACCTCTGTCTCTTTATCTGTGGATTGGGCATGATGAGTTATTCCAGAAATGTGTTGGTAGGGTGAAACTAGATAATGTAGGTAAGCCCAGGTACCCCACATGGGGAAGGGATTCTCCAAGCAGCAGTTACTGGTAAGCAGAAAGAGCCCAGCCCCGTTCCTGGTATCTCAAAGTCTGGCATTGTGTGGGATGATCGCATCATAGTTGTGACTGTCACATCTGGCCCAAACCAAAGCTCCTCAGCTGCTTAACTGTCTCTTTGAGCTTTAAAGACAGTCTAAGCATCTTGGAACAGGAAGGGAGCTCAGGAAAGCAAGAAGAACTACATATATTCCATCACCGTGCAGCGGTTAGGAACAGAGGGGATGAAAGGGCCCAGTTTGTCCCCTGATAGGTCTGATAATTGCCGCATGCCCTGTGATACCAAGGTTCCCCACTTGGGAGAGGGCTGTCCCTTTGTGGTTCATGGGGATAGCTGTCCCTGGAACTGTGCAGTATACAACCCTGTCAGCCTCACTGATACCTCGCAATAGGCAATGCACTGGGAAGGTTGGTTTGGCAAGAATTTCTTTTCAAATGTTCTCTCCACTTCAAGCAAGGATGTGCTATTAGAGGCAAGTTAGGAGTGAGGGGCTGTGGGAGCTGTCAGTGTTCCCTTCTGTTTTCTGTCCTCCCTCCTTGGACTTGGGGAGTAGGAAATTCCATTTGTCCTAAAAGAAACCTTTAAAAGTTTTTAGTAAGATAAAGCAATTGAACAGTGTTCTGCCTATAACTGAAGCTCTGCCCTAGGTAACCCCCAGCAGAAAGAAGCTCCACATCCAGGCGGGACAGAAACCTTGAAAAAACCTTCAGGTTTAGGGGTTTCCTTAATGAAAAGTAGAGTACAGATTAGGGGTCTGGGATGTGTTCTTCAGGGAACCACAAGGAAACAGAGGCCCCATGATAGCCTGAGGGCCAGCGGGTCAGAATAACAGTCTCAGAAGTGGGGCTGTAGTTGGACAGCTAGGAAAGTTCTAGAAGAGCATCAAGGACAATTCCAAGGCACAAGTTTTGTCCTCACTGTAAAAAAGGGGGGGCAGTAGAGAGATGGAGGCTAAATATAAGAAACAACTTGCCCCCAAATCTGAGTGATCCTAAACTTGACCACCAAGTGAGAACAGAGAATCATCTTTTCTTTATATTTTATTTATTTTTTTACTTATTATATTCATTTATTTTATTTGAGACAGAGAGAGAGAAAAAAAATGGGTGTACCAGGGCCTCCAGCCACTGCAAATGAACTCTAGACACATGCATCTGGCTTATGTGTGTACTGGGAAATTGAACCTGGGTCCTTAGGCTTCGCAGGCAGGTGCCTTAACCACTAAGCCATCTCGCCAACCTGACATCTCCTTTTTTTTTCAGAGGCAAGCCCAATAGACTGACCTTTTTTTATGCGTGAGAGAGAGAACAAGAGTGAGAGTGAGAACAAGAGTGTAAGAGAGGGAGAATCGGTGCACCAGGGCCTCCAGCCACTGCAACTGAATTCCAGATTCATGCGCCACCTTGTGCACATGGGCAACCTTGCATCACTTTGTGTGTCTGGCTTACATGGGTCCTGGAGAGTTGAACATGGGTCCTTAAGCTTTGCAGGCAAGCACTTTAACCACTAAGCCATCTGTCCAGCCCTGGCATCTCCATTTTTTTAAAAAAAAAGATGTTTTTAAGTCAGTAGCAGCAACATCTAGAATGTCACCCTTTGTGTTATTTCCTAAGGTTGCCATGACAACATATCCCAAACTTAGGTGGCTTAAACAACAGAAATGTAATGCCTCACAGTTCTGGGAGCTAGACATTTGTTTTAAAATCAAGGTGTCAACAAAGACCATTCTCTGCAACCTAGAGGGAGAATCCTCCTGTGCCCCTTCCTAGCTCTGGGGAGTGGCTGGCAATCCTTGGCATTCCTTGACTCACAGCTGCATCCACACTCCAGTCTCTGGCTCTGCATCTTCTCCTGGTCATCTTTGCCTCTTCTAGTACATTAAGGTCCCAATGACCTCATCTGAACTTGTTACATTTACAAAGACACTGTTTCCAAATTAGGTCATATTCATAGTCTCTGAGAGGTAAAATTTCAATATACCTTTTTGGAGGAGACAGATATCAACATATAATACCGTTTGTCCGCTTGCTACTATGTTTTAGACCGTTTGTTTGTTTGTTGGGTGGTTTGTTTTGTCAGTTGAGGTAGGGTCTCACTGTAGCCCAGGCTGAGCTGGAATTCACTTTGTAGTCTCAGGATGGCCTTGAACTCATGGTGGTCCTCCTACCTCTGCTTCCTGAGTGCTGAGGTTAAAGCTGTGCACCCAGCTTACATCTAGAGATTTACAAAGAACTCGACCATGGGTGACACATTAAAGAGATGATGCTCTCTCCCACCAGTCAATGCTTTAATACTAACAGAAGACAGCAAGGACATGGTATGGTGTACCTGTGTGCACAGCCCTCTTGCTAAAGCAAAGAAAGTTCTGAGGAGTAGGTCTGCTTGTCCTCATATGATGGTTGATGAGACTAAGGCAGAGCTAGGTTGTAGGGGTAGAATGGGAACTCATGACAAATCCCGAAATCCATGAATATTTTGCATTATGCTCAAGGTCGGGGGTGAAATTTCAGTCTTGACCTTGGCTATTTCACAGGAGAAAGAAGCCAAGAGACCCGTTGCCTAGCGTTGGGCCCATCTGTCAGGTTTTGTAGGAAGCTCTATGATTCCTGCATGAACTTCATTTGGATATTTTGGGGTCAAGCAGACAGAGCTGGGAGCTGGAAAGACCCCAGGGGAGCCAGAATCTGCTAAGCCCTGACAGGAGAATTCTGTTTCCCTGCAGACCCCCGAGAGTATCAACATGTACAGGGAGCCTGCCTCCTCACTTACTGAGACTCTCCCCCACCCACCCCGTTCTCTAGCTGCCACCTTGGTCACTGGGGAGTCCCTTGGCTTTGACACACAATCTCCAGTTCTCCTAACTGCTTGCCGGGGCTGGAATTGATTTTCCCCTATGATTGTCTTGAATGCAATTTTTTTTAAAGGACATAAAATTTCATTTTATTTTTAGAAACATTTTTTCCTTTAAGAATGAATAAGGGACATTGTAGGAAGTTAGGAAATGTAAACACTCGTATAGAAAAAAATGAAAATCTATGCCAAACTTTCCACCCCCAAAGATAACCAAAGTTACGTTTCTGTCTATTCTTTCTTTTTTTTTCCATTTCCATGACTATACACAGAAATAAAATTGGGGTCATATTCTACATATTCTTGTGCAACTTGCTTTTGTGGTTAATGATAATGATATAGCCTGAGCTGTCTGTGAGCCAATGAGCAGTTTGACATCTACTTGAACATAGTGTGTGCCAGGCTCTTTTTCTGGACACAGCAGAGGACACAATGAGAGGAATGAGAAGCTTTCCCAGTCCTCCAGGAGCTCCGGGTGTGGGGGAGAGAGCCATCTGCAGGGAGCACTGGTAGTCGGCATGCCGCAGGGAGCCCCAGTTCTCTGTCCTGGTCCCGCTGCTCACTCTGCAGAAGGGAGCAAATTTTTCCATCAGGAAAGATGGGCATAGCCTCCGCGTGGTGTGGCGGCACTGGCAGAGCTGCTGGCTGGTGTGTGGCCCCAGTAAACGAGGCCCAAATTTGCTCCCCTGGGAGTTGGCCCAGGTTCCCCGGGGGGCCTCTCATGGTGTGAGCATCTTGAGGCATCAAGCCTATGCCCAGTTCTTGATGACGTGTATTTTTCATTCTAACCCAACTAATTCCTCTGCTGCTCAGATAAGGAAGCAATAGTCCAATGCAAGGATGGAAGAAAGATGGCTGTGTTGGACTCACTGAGAAACAGCATTGGAGGCTCCAGTATGGTATCTTCCTACAGTTTTGTTTGTTTGTTTGTTTTGTGAAGTAGGGTCTCACTCTAGCTCAGGCTGACCTGGAACTCACTATGTAATCTCAGGGTGGCCTCAAACTCATGGTGATCCTCCTACCTCTGCCTCCCGATTGCTGGGATTAAAGGCATGCACCACCACGCCCGGCTTTTTTCCAATTTTTTAAAAATTATTGTACTTATTTATTTGCAAGGAGACAAAGGGGCAGGGAGGAAGAAAGAGAGAGAATGGACATACCAGGGCTTCTTGCTGCTGTAAACAAACTCCAGATGCACGTGCCACTTTGTGCATCTAGCATTACATGGGTCCTGGGGAAATGAAACAGGGCCATCCTTGCAATCAAGTGCCTTCAACTCTGAGCCATCTCTCCAGCCCCCTAAGGGGGGTTTTCAAGGGGAATTTAAAGACCTGCCCTGTGTGGGGCTTTAGAGCCAGGCTGCACAAAGAAGCAGCTCCTCAGTGGAGTAAGTGAGGCCCCCCACCTGTACGCTGGAGGCAGTGTGACATCTGGGAGGGCCAAAGGGATGGCAGGGGCTCCTGGCATTTAAAACAAAGCACTCCAGAAAGAAATGAAAGCTGTCTGATTGACCTAGCCTGGAAAGGGGCTTAGAGGTTGTGTTGTAGAGGGCAATTGATTTCCTTCCGCCGGAGGAAGGGTCAGAGTCAAATTCACAGAGCCCGAAGGCACAAGGCTGCTGTCGGGAGCTGAGGAATGTTGTTTAATAGATAGGCTTTTAGTTTTGCAAGAGGAAAACTGTCCAGGAGATGGATGGTGGACAGTCGGGGAGAGCTCAGCGCGGTGACTACTTGATGCCATTAAAGTATTAAAAATCGCTTAAAAGTGACTAAGGTGATACATTTTATAGTATGTGTACTTTGCCGTATGTTCAAGGGGGGAAAACATCAATCCTTTTCTAAAAAGAAAAACTAAGGAGGGTTAGGGATTTACCTCAGTTAATGGAGTGCTTAGCATCTGGGAAGTAGAGGTGGGAGGATCAGAAGTTCAAGGTCATCTTTTGCTACATAGGAAGTTTGAGCTAGCCTGTGCTACATAAGATCCTGTCTCACAAAGAAGGGGCTGGAAGATTGTAAGAGCCACAGGACAAGTAGGAAAATCCTGAGGCACAGTTTCCCTCACCCTGCTACCCCATAGGGACTGACTGCGACCTTCATAACCCCACAGTGAGTACCATAACCCCAAGGAGGAGGGCCTCCAGGGAGCAGGATTGAGGTGAGGGGATAATAGTACATAACCTGTTACAATACATACCAAATAAATATTTTTGGAAAAAATACAAAAGAAATAAGGGGATAGGACAATGGCTTAGTTGCACTTCCTGTGCAAGCATGAAGACCAAAATTTGGATCCCCCCCCAATCCGACCCATGTAACTGCCAGGTGGGCAAGGTGATCTGCTTGGAATCCAGCCCTCTGGAGGTGGAGACAGGAGATGCCCCGAGCCAACTGGATAGCTAGATCATCGGAATGGGTGAGCCCAGAACCCTGCCTCAGTTAGCCAGGTGGAAAGCAATGGAGGAAGACCCCCATCAGAACCTCTGGCAATACACTTGCAATCCTACATGTGCCCACATGTTTATGAACACCACAGACACTTGCCCATGCCATAAACACTTAAAAATAAAACATTAACAAACTGGAGAGATGGCTTAGCGGTTAAGGCATTTGCCTGCAAAGCCTAAGAACTCATGTTCGACTCTCCAGGTCCCACGTAAGCTGGATGCACAAGGTGACACAGAGCACAGGGTCACACATGCGCACGAGGTGGCTCACACATCCGGAGTTACAGTTGCAGTGGCCGGAGGCCCTGAGGTGCCAGTTCTTTCTCTTCGCACGTGCCCTTGATCTCACTCTCTCCCATTAAAAAAAAAACACAAAAAACAGTGTGCTGGGCTTGCCTTAAAAGGTAAATACATATGAAACATTAAAATAAAGTTAAGTAAAAAGCAGTTTTCTTATCAGGCCAATGTCATGGAGGAACATGGGCGGGGAGGAGGCCGCAGCTCCGGCGTTCTGCTAAGGAGGCTCTTGGTCACCCACAGCACTGGCAGCCTTAAGAGGACAGCCACGCAGCCAGGCAGGCCAGCCAAAAGATGAAGGCACCCCGGAGAAAGCTGGAAAGTGCGGGGGGGGGGGGACAAAGGGAGGGGCAGTTTGTAAAGGGATGCAGCTCTTTAGTGACTGCTCTGCTTCGAGGCAGGTCGGGATTCCGAGGGGCTCTGTGAGGGGGCTCACAGAGAAAGTCTCTGCCCACTTGGGGCTGAGGTCTTACCCTGCAGCCCTCCGTGCTTTGGCTCCCCAAGGGACCAAGTTGAAATGGAACCTATTTGAGAATCCCATTGCAGACACTCAATGCAAATCTATTAACCCATGCTTTGATTTTTTTTTTTTTTTTTTTTTTTTTTTTTGGTGGTACTGGGGATGGGATCCAGTGCCCCAAATGTTCTGTGAGTGTTGTACCTCTGAGCTACACTCCCAGCTCCTTCATGCCGGAGTTAAAGCAACCTGGGGCCATATGTTGTCAAAGACCCCCACATGGCTTAGAACAAACCTCCCAGGACTCCATGTATGCTCAGTATGATCTTTGGCAGTAACCCTATTGCTGGCAATAGGTGGGAAGCAGGGAACTGGCTAGCCTGTTGAACCCCTCCACTTGTGAAATTAAACCAGTCCGATTTGCATTCTGGGGCTGCCACCGCTCCCTGGCTCCCTGGCTGTTGGATTTGAGGTAAACTGTTTGCTTTTCTAAACCTCAATCCCCTTGATTCTAAACTAGGATTAGGAACAGTGTCCCCTCCCCCCAGGAGCAGTGTGAGCGTTGAGTGAGATACTTCTGCTCAAGCTGCTGCTGGCCATGAGGCCTGCCATGGAGTCCAGCCTCCGTCCAAGGCCACCTTCAGAGGGCTGGGATCATGCCCGTGAAGAAGGGACGGCCAAGGATGGATGAGACCCTGTTCCCCACAGACACATTCTCCTTGCAGAGGCAGACAAAGGCTTCAGGCAATGTGTGCTGTTGCTGTAATGAGAGAGAGGGGGAGGGAGAGAGGGAGAGAGGGAGGGAGGGAGAAAGAGATCATGATGGGGCCTCTTTGGAGACTTCAAGGAGTAGAGGGCCAGGCAGCAAAGGCAATGGAATCTGCAGTTTCTTCCTGCCCCAGGCGAGAGAAAAGTTCGTGCCCTGAAATGCTAAGCTTTCCCACTACCAGTTCCATGAAGCTCCTTCAGGGAGGCTCTTTGGGATCCGGCCCAGTGTAGCTTCTAACCTTAAGTGATCTACAGCGCCTGGAGTCACTCCCTCCACGTGCTATTGTGTGTGCAAGCCCTTCTTCTTAGAACACCCTCCCTGTCTCTACACGTCCACCTTGCACCTAGGCATCAAGACTTAGCCCAGATGCCAGCTCTTTTCCAGGTCACTCGAGCAGGGTCCACAGCTTCCGTATTCTCACCTCTGAGAGCTGTTCAGGCCTCTCACTGAAAGAGGCTCTGCGGGCATTGCATGACTCGTTCTCACGCCTCTGTCCTCCTGTGCAGTGAGCTCTGGGCCAGAGGCACAGCTGACCCATCTGCAGAGCCCTCTGCTCCTATGCCAGAAGTTTCCACATGGTGGGTGTCTGATAGAGGAAAGGAGGGTAGGAGGAAAGCCAAGGAAGACTTGCAACTTTTCCGGATGAAAGACAGTTATTTCTGCCACGCGACAGCCAGAAAGCATGCTCTGCCAAGAAGGGAAGATGTTGTCACTGCAGCGTGACAGCCAGATACAGAGGTCCTGTCCCGTCAGCCAGTGCTGAGCCATCCTGGGTGGGACGTGTGTCTGATGGAGCAGGAAAAGTACCAGGTAGGGAGGTCCCCAAGACCACCTGCACGTTTACTGATTCACTGGAGAGACTCACAGAACTCAGCAAAGCCATCAGATTCACAGTGACAGCCACAGGGAAAGGATTCAGATCCCAGTCAGCAGGAGGGCGGGGTTGGAGGTCTGAGAGGGACCAGGCCAGAGCTCTGGGCTGCGTCTCCAGGTATATTCGTATCATGTGGACAACACTCATTTCCCCAAGCAGCAATGTTGTAATATACAGAATATAGCTAACCAGGGATGCTAGCATATGCCTCAGAGAAAAACATCGCCCAAAAGGAGGTCAGTGAGTATTCTCCATGAAGCCTTTCCCCAGAATCAGAAGTACAAATTTGGGTCAGTTTGAGGCTGGAGAGATGATTTAGCAGTTAAGACGCTTGCCTCGAAGCCTAAGGACTCATGTTTGACTATCCAGGTCCCACATAAGCCAGACAGACAGTGATGCAAGCATGCAATGTCACATATACGCACAAGGGGCCACGTGTGTGGAGTTCGATTGCAGTGGCTGGAGGCCCTGGCATGCCAATCCCCTCTCTCTCTCTCTCATAAAAAAAAGGCCAGTCTGTTGGGCTTGCCTCAAAAAAAAAAAAAAAAAAAAAAAGAACGAAGTCTAAGGCTAAGGAGATGGTCAGCCGGTCAACTGCTTTCCACACAAGCATGAAGACCTGAGTTTGGATTTCCAGTATCCACAGAAAAGCTAGGCATGCAGCACACGCCTGCAGTCCAGCACTGGGAAGGCAGAGACCGGAGGATCCCTGGGGATCACTGGCTCATTAGTCTAAATGAATCAGTGAGCTCCGGGTTTAATGAGAGACCCTGTCTCAAAAAATAGGATAAAGAGGGCTGGAGAGGTTGCTCAGTGGTTATAGCACTTGCCTGCAAAGCCTAAAATCCTGAATTCAATTCCCCAGTACCCACATAATGCCAGATGCACAAGGTGGCACATGTGTCTGGAGTTCATTTGCAGTGGCTAGAGGCCCTGGTGTGCCCATTTTCTCTCTTTCTGTCTTTCTCTTTCTCACTCTCTCATAAATTAATTTAAAATATATATTTTTAGGGCTGGAGAGATGGCTTAGTGGTTAAGCGCTTGCCTGTGAAGCCTAAGGACCCCGGTTCGAGGCTCGGTTCCCCAGGTCCCACGTTAGCCAGATGCACAAGGGGGCGCACGCGTCTGGAGTTCGTTTGCAGAGGCTGGAAGCCCTGGCGCGCCCATTCTCTCTCTCTCTATCTGTCTTTCTCTCTGTGTCTGTCGCTCTCAAATAAATAAATAATTTTAAAAATAAATAAATAAAAAATAAATATATATATATATATTTTTTTTAATATTAAGGTTGAGATTGAGGAAGATGCCCAGTGTATGCCTCTGGCCTCCACATCCATGTTCACAGGTGTGTCCATGGGCATATGAACAAACATACATGCATGTGCACACACCACGTACACATGAAAAAAAAAAACAGAATAAGATTTGATTCCAAATAACCCACTTTCTTTCTTATCTTTAACTGGATCCCAGAACCAAACTCCAATATTCAGAGCATCTGTCCCAAAGCTAAGGAAATGGGCTGATTGACCTTCATTTTCTCTCAGCTGCATCATGGACATTTCTTTCAAGCAGGTGTTTCCACCAGGAGCCTCAGCTTTCAGATAATTTTGAATGTGGGCTAGGTTGCCACCCAGAGAAGCCACCAAGGAGTGATGCTGGCCCTCCCCCAGTTCCTACAGGAAGGATCTCCTGGTCCTGCCAGGTTGGCATTCAGCTCTTGGACCGAGATCCGTACCCCAGGAAAGGTGCTTGTTCCTGAAGGAAAGTTTGGGCTGAGGACACTCCTTTCCAAAGACCCATGTCTGCTATTTACCCAAAGTCTAAAATTAATGCAGAGAAAACGCCTGAGTCCCCCAGGCTGGAGCAGAACGCTGAGACAGGAAGGGGCAGATCCCAAGTAAGGGCTCTTTTCCCCAGAGAACAGGACAAAACAGAATTGTCCTGGGCAGGTGAACCAGGAGCCAGGAATCATTCCCACAGTGTCTCCACGCAAACCCGAAATTGCTGGGACTCTGAAACTAGGCATAGGGAGGGGTAGAAAGAGTGGGGAGAAGCGGATATATTGAGACAAGTTCACCTAAGTGCCCACTCTTCTGCAAGCATTCACTTCAGAGCCAGCAATGGCTGAGTCTCCATCCCAGCACCCCCTCCCCCCACGGGCAGCCCCCTTTCCCAAGGCTTGGATGTAGACTCAGTCCTAGCCCCTTAGAAAGACAGCCTGGGTCAGGCTGACAGCCCAGGTCTCCATTCTGTTTTGTCCCTGGGTGCTGTCTCTGGGGTCATCCACACCTCACCACCCTCTGAGAGGGTGTCTCATCCTGCCCCATTCTCTGAGCAGGGGAGGAGTGAGATAAACAGTTACAAAGCCACGCGTGTGCTCCAGACGTCTGACAGCTCTGCTCAGCCTCCTGAAGCTTCTAAATCTCTCCAGGGCAGGGAGGCAGGCGATACTCCACTCTTGGCTACATAGGAAGCTTGAGGCTTAGCCTGGGATACATGAGATTTTTGTTGAGAAAGAGAGAGAAAGAAGAAAGAGAGAGAGAGAAAGAAAGGAAGGAAGGGAGGGAGGGAGAGAGGGAGGGAGGGAGGGAGGGAGGGAGGGAGGGAGGGAGGGAGGGAGGGAGGGAGGGAGGGAGGAAGAGAGAAAAAAGAAAGGAAGGAGGGGAGGGGGAAAGAGCATAGAAAGGGGAGGAGTGAGGAAAAGGAAAGGAAAGGGAAAAGGGATGATATCAAATAATAGTACAGATTGAGTAGCCCTTATCTGAAATGCTTGGGACCCCAAAGAGCTTTTAATTTCACTTTCCTTTTAATTTTGGAGTATTTGCATATACATAATGAGACCAACAGGAAAGCCATTTATGTTGCATCTGCACTTAATACAGATCCTGAAGGTAACTTGCATTCATGTTGTTCATGAGGTGGAATTTTTCTTTGGTGGTATCCTGTTGGTGGCCAAAAAATTTTAGATTTGGGAGCATTTTGGATTTTTGGATTGGGGCGCACAACATGGGATGCAGTAAGTGAATTATAATGGGGGGCATGATTGGGAGGCAACACATCTTTAGAAGGAACGGAGTCGTTGGGGAAGGGACATTTGAACTGAGGCTGGCATGATGAAAATGGACAGCTAGGGGGTGTGTGTGTGTGTGTGTGTGTGTCTCTGTCTCCTTCTTTCTCTGTCTGTCACTGTCAAATAAATAAAGAAATAAAGAAAATGGACAGCTAGGAAAATTCTGGAAGTATGCACTGGGAGACAAGGAAAGCGAGTACAAAGGCACTTAGGAGGGAATGGTCTGTGTGTGCTGAAGCACAGCTAGGTGGTGGCAGGGGTAGGGTACGCAGAGGGTACAGGTGTGGCACGTGGTCCAAGCAGGAGCGGGGCCAGTCCTGGGAGCCATGAAAAGTCACTCTTCCCTTGGGGAACACTTGCCTTACCCACAAAATCCACAGGCCAACCTCCCTGTGTTAGAGCCATCTGACCCACACTCAACACCCCTGCTTCGAGAGCCCCCTGTAATACCAGCTCCCTTCCTCTGAGACCCTCCCGGTCCCACCAACCCACCCAACAGAATCTGACTCCCCATAGGACCTAGAGACTCCAGGGTGAGGGACAACGTGGATGGATGAGAGGTGGTTTACAGCAGGAAGCCATCATTCCCTGCCTCTCATCCAAACTGGAAACCAGCCATTTCCAGTTCTCACCCAGGGAAATTCTAGCCAGTAATGGCGTGAAACTTGCCCAAGACCACCCAGGTAGCAAGTGTGAATTCAAGTGGTATCCTTAAGACTCCGACCCCCTACCATGCCCTGTCATCCCCTAGTAAGCTGGATAAGGGGCTGTTTCAGGAAACCACGTGGAGCCTCGGTTCAAAGAGGACTCGAGAGGTGAAGAACAAAACATCTCTTGTCACAACGGATCCAAATAAAGAAGATGTGATCATCAGAGCCTGTGTCTGTTGGGTGGACGGACTTGGGAGAAACCAGTGTCATCTTCTAGGGTATTCTAGAGGGTCTGGTCCCTCCAGCTCCACAGTCAGAGCATCCCGTGCAAGTGATCTTTGTTCAAACCACTCTGGAAGGCCTTGGAAGGAAGCCTATCTGTAGTCCATTTGGGTGACAGCCATCTGCTTTGGAGCTCTTGAGCAATTGGTATGATGGCCATTGGCAAGAGCCACCATGTCTGGCTGTGGGAAGCGGTCCTTACAGTGGACTTCTGGGGGTGTAAGGAAAGCCGGGACTCAGAGAGCCCATTGTGAATGGAATGTCCTGGAATAGCTTAGGAGTCCAGCTTAGGGGCAGCCTCCTATAGACTGGAGCCTGCATTCTCTTCTTCTTCATCATCACTGTCGTCACAGCAGCAGCAGCAGGATCTCCTACATCTGCCCATAATCCACGCATCCCACAGCCATATTGGAATTTGTATCGGTTTCCCATCTCATGAACTAATTAGGATGTAGTCTACTTACTTGTCTACCTCATGTGTCCTTTTTTTTCTGTTCTTTTCTGTTTCTTTTCTGTCACTCCCCCTGTGGCTTTCTGAAGCTCTGCTTCTATTTCTCTTGGGGATGTAGTCTATCTTCCCTCATCCTGACTCTCTCCTTTAACGGTCATCTCAGCTGAAAAGACACCTCTGTCTGAATCTGACATTCTGTGAGAGCACCCCCACCTCCTCGTTGATTGACATATGTCTGTTGAGTCAATAATGAATAAATGAGTAAAACTGATACATACAGAGGGACTGGGAATGAAGGGAAATTGGACTTTGTGTGACTCTGAGCCACTTAGCTTCTCTGAGCAACTGTTACAATATCTGTAGAGGACAACTATGCCTATCTTTGAAAGGTGATTTGTTTTCTGTTTATTTGTTTGTTTTTTGTGTGTTTGGTTTGTCCTTTGAGACAGTCTCATCTAGCCCAGGCTGGCCTTAAATTCACTACGTAGCCAACAATGACCTCGAACTCCTGATCTTGCTATATCCACCCACCAAATGCTGAGATTACAGGCCTGTGCCACCACACCCTGCTAACTCTATACCCTCCTCCACACACGCCAGGTAGGGGGGCATCTTCCCACATGGACAGAACCTTCCCAGAGAACGTGCTCGTGCACAACCTTGCCTGTTGGGACAGAGCCCACAAGAGTGAGGAGGTCCCTCACCATGAGACAGGCTGTTCTCAGATGTCAACCGGCTCTCACTGTCTCCCACACTGCATGGAGCTGGGGTTCACAATCTCAGAGCATTCCAGGACCCTGTCTCTCATTTCCAAGGTGGGAAATTGGAGGTTCGAGGTCTTGAAGTCAGCTTTGTCTGGGTCCAGATTAGGACTCAGACCCACCCTTGTCCCTTCTGCTGTCTCTGGGTTCAGATCTGGCTCCCCCACAGGCTGTAAGTAACTCCAAGGAAATATCTCCTTCCCCTTCCCTGGCTCCTCTACCTTAACACGGAGCCACTTGAGGCAGACTAAACTGTGGCCTTGAAGGGGTTATCTGAAGTGACCGCAACCCCTTGACCACTGTCTTGTCAGAGGACCACTTAATTACTTAGAATACAGAAATATCTGTGGGATTTGGTTTAAGATGCCTCTGTGGTGATAGAGCAACTCATACATTTGGAATAAGGAAGTGAGAAAGAGGGGAGGGGAGAAAGGGAGGAGAGAAAGAAGAAGAATATAAGGAGAGTATTAGCATCCACAAAAAGTACCTTCGTAAAGATGGGGAGACAGCTCAATCAGAAAAGCACTTGCCTTGCAAACCTGAGGGCCTGAGTTTGATTCCCAATAACTATGTAACCTTCTGGGTATGGTGGTGTGTGCCTATAATCTCAACGCTGGGAGATGGAGATGAGCAGCTCCAAGGAGCTCACTGGCTAGTTCATGTAGCATAGTTGGTGAACTCCAGGCCAAATGAGAGACCACGTCTCAAAGAAGGTAGACAACATTCCTGAGAAGGACACCTGAGTATGGTGTCACTGACCATGGACTTGCAAAGAGATGCTTCTGACTGACTCTGGCAAGCTGACATCAGTTGGCTGTAGCATATCACAGGTTCCCTTTGGAATCCTGAGAAGGGAAGGCCTTGATATTTTATTCCTCTGGGCTGTGTGTAGACTGTGAGACCCTCCCAAAGTCACAAGTCATACTGAAGTGTTATCACTAATCAGTGCAGCCAAGCACATCACAAGTAAGCCATGTCACCCTGGCTGAAACTTAACCACCTCCCAGGGCCGAGCACACATGTATGCCGGGCCATGCGACCATCCAGTCCCACCTCTTCACCATCGGAGGCTCACACCTGAGGGAGACGGCTTCTAAGTTCTTGGGCTCCACTTTTTCATTCATTCATTCAGTAGGCACTTCCTAATCGCCCTGTCTCCATGCCAGGCACACACTGGATGCCAGGGAGCCTCCTGTCCCTGGGAAGGTAACTGAGGCTAGGAATTAGGAGGCTAGGGTCCCTAGAACTGGATTCCAGTTCTGGCTCCTCTTCCAACCTGATGTGCGCACCTAAGCAAAGATCTGAACCTACTTGGACCTCAGTTTCTTCCACTGTAAAATGAAGGAGGCAAACCTGATGGTTTTTTTTGTTTTGTTTTGTTTTGTTTTAAATTTTTTTTGGTTTATTTTTATTTATTTATTTGAGAGTGACAGACAGAGAAAGAGGCAGAGAGAGAGAAAGAATGGGTGCGCCAGGGCTTCCAGCCACCGCAGATGAATTCCAGATGCGCATACCCCCTTGTGCATCTGGCCAACGTGGGTCCTGGGGAATTGAGCCTCGAACCGGGGTCCTTAGGCTTCACAGGCAAGAGCTTAACCGCTAAGCCATCTCTCCAGCCCCGAACCTGATGTTTATGAACGTCAACCCCAGCTCTTCTGTGGTTCCAAGGAGGAATGAGGCCTGGAAGTTCATAGAAGGAAGGGCTGGCTAGAAGATCAGGAATATCTGCTTGGGAGAAAAGCTGGTGGGAGAGTGTACTAATTCCCTGAAGCTGTGTCAAATCCTACATGGGCCAGAGAGGGCAAGCAGTGGAGAGGATGCCAACAGTGACGGAGCATTTGCCGTGGAATGGGCTACCTTCCAAAGGAATAAGTGGCTACCATTTAGGTAGAGGTCAAAGACCACCCACCTAGGGTCACCTGGATGGGTCTCCTGGGAGGCATGTCATAACTATAAAGTCCATAATCCTATTTTCTGAGGTTCACAACAAGAAATGGTGTTGGTCCACTGTGTTGTGTGGATGCAAAGAGATGATCATTACAAAACAAGAACAACAAAACCCAAGTACATGCCTAAGGAAGAAGACAAGAAACAAAAATTATCCAAATGCTAACAGTGACTGGATTAGAACAAGGATTATGGTCATTTTCCCCATTTCCTGTTTTCCAAATGTTTGGATGGGTAATAATGTTGCTTTTGAAACAAAAGCAGTTTTTTGTTTTTTGGTTTTTTTATTTTATTTATTTATTTGAGAGCGACAGACACAGAGAGAAAGACAGATAGAGGGAGAGAGAGAGAATGGGTGCACCAGGGCTTCCAGCCTCTGCAAACGAACTCCAGACGCGTGCGCCCCCTTGTGCATCTGGCTAACGTGGGACCTGGGGAACCGAGCCTCGAACCGGGGTCCTTAGGCTTCACAGGCAAGCGCTTAACCGCTAAGCCATCTCTCCAGCCCAACAAAAGCAGTTTTATTCTTCATGGAAAGCCGTCTAGTCCAACCTTCACCCCAGGCAAGAAGCCTCCCTCCCAACCTGTGCTACCCTCCTTTCCAGCACCCTGGTCCTGAGTGGCTCGTCAAGGCTGCCAAGTGGGAGGTGGAAAAGACTGGTGCCGGTGGGTGCCTACTGATGCCAGGGTCTATGTGGGTATAGCACCAAAGGCATGGTGCCTGGCCGGAATGGGGATGACTGGCTGGCACAGCATCTCACTCAGAACCAGCTGGGTGGGTCCTGTGTCCAGAGCCAGTCAGTGGCCAGCCAGGAGCAGGATCTGGGACTAAGGGTCTCATTTGTAAAGGCTGCTGGAAAAGGGATCCTGGGCAAGAGGATGAGCTCATTCAAGCCCATGATCCTATGGACTCAGATAGCCACAGCATGGAATTTGGCTGACAGATAAGCAAGGGGTTTCTCTGCCTCTTAATATGGGTGTCTCTCTCTCTCTCTCTCTCTCTCTCTCTCTCTCTCTCACACACACACACACACACACACACACACACACACACAGCCTCAGCACAGGTGAAAAACTTACTTTACCCTAGCAAGCCTCCTAAAGTTTTCTTCTGAGAAAGCCAATTTCTGATGATCAGTCCACCTGCCCCTGACGCACCAGGAGCCCAGGGCCTTCTAGCCTCTCCCCACCCACTGTCCCCTTGACTCCCACTGCTCTCCCATATCTACCACCCATCACCACTGCCTCACTTTTCTTCCCATCGAGAAAGGCCTCCCTGTCTATGGCCTTGGGCTGGCAAAGTCAGTCTCCTTGCATAAAAGACTCACTGAGTCCCAGAGACGCTTGGAACCCGGACAGAATGGAATTTCTCCCTGTTTTCTTTACAGCTGAGAAAACACACACAAACACAGGAGCATATTTATTGCAAAATTTCTACCCCAAAGCTTGTCTTTAAAAGAGAAGAAATAAAATTAGTTTCGCTGCCCACTCCTCTGCTACCCCTTCCCCCATCTCCTTTTTCATTCCTTACCATTTCCTGGTCTAGGCGGGGAGGGGGGGAACAGAGCCGCCCCAAGCCCCACAGAGCACCACTGCATCCCAGACAATGTCCGGCTTGTTCAGAAAGCGAGGGAAGAAACACAACTCTGAAACATACTCAAAACTTCCAAGTGAAGGGTACTCTGAGCAAAGAACAGGCGGGCCTTGTGTTGACTATGAATCCCTGAGGCTCTGAGAAGAGGAGCCTGGGGTTGAGGCAGGTACCCTCCTTGCCTCTAGGGAACTGTTTCCCAGTCCTTACTGGTCACTTGACCTTGAATAAGAAACACACACACACACACACACACACACACACACACAATTTAGAGATCTCCTCACAGTATCAGACGTGGGGCCCCAGAGATGTTTTGTAAAAAGCTGGTATCTAAGTCAGAAAATCCCTAAGGAGAAACAAGGGGCCATTTCTCAGAACTTTGGAATTTTCCAGACTTCCTACGGCATGAAGGCAACCTGCCTCAAGAACAGGCATCCATTTCTGTACCCCCACCAGCAGCCACACAGACACCCTTTTCATCTCTCGGTGACCAACACACAGATGCGCCCTGCACGGCTGAAAGTTATCACGCTCCACAGGCAGGAAAGGGTCACCCAGTCCTGGACCCCACGTTCCCTTCCCCCAGGGTGTCCGGAATGGGAGCATCAGTGCCCCCCACCTCCATCTGCTTCTCTGAGCGCTCCCCTGCCTGAGCCCTGCGCTGCAGCCCACAGTGGCTGAGCCAACAGCGACACCTGCTGGGCTGTCAGACTCCCGCAGAGTCAAGGTCTGCGTGCGCTCCCGAACCACTGGGGCCCCATTCTGTTCTCCGGTTCGCACGCCTCCACCTCCAAGGTTTCTTTCCTCGGGGATACAAACTCTTCTTAGACCAAAAGCAAGTTCTGGCAGCTTGGAGAGGAGGGCAGGACAGGTACCAAGGCAACCACTGAATCTTGGGCACAAGCTCTGCAGTGTGAGTCACAGAAAGTGTGATTTGGCTATGCACCCCCCAGGCCGGAGGTAGCATGAAGTCCAGGCTAATGCCCAGGCTAATTTCCACATGTAGCTGCTGAGGGCCACCAACCCAGCTGATGGCTTGTGAAGGTCACCGCTGCTGGGCAGCTGGAGTCAGGGTCCCAGGGGCACAGGAGAGACTCTTAAATGGTGTTTGTCACAGATCTGTGCACATATCACGACGGCTGTCCATCCATGGCATCAGGGAAGCTTAGATTTCTAACTCACATGAAGTTGTGCTTGGGCCAGAAACAGGCCACAGGGGTGCTGAGGTCTCCTTAATCTGTTCATTGTGCACCCTGCTCAAGAGCTCTCTTCCCCAGACTTGAATCAGGGCTGTGAATTTTTCCTGTAACATTGGCAGCTAATCTTTGCTAAAACATGTGAGGACCCTGGATTTGAAGTGGGTGGCACACCCAAATTCCATTAAGAAAGTTGGGTAGCTTGTCCCTTGTCACTTTTCTGGGCCTAGAGGGCTGTATTAGGGTTCTCCAAAGGAATAAAATCGCTTTCTGTCTCTCTCCCCCACCTTCCTCCCTCCAGCCTTTCCCCCTTTCCTCTCCCTCCCTCTCTGAGAACTATGCCACTACCGTGATCCTGTCACAGCACGGATATTATACATCATACTGTCACAAACCTAAGAGCTCAGTGACTCCACGAGGCTGGTTTTTTCTGTCCTTCCTTCCCTTCTGTGTGGGGCTGGGGATCAAACATGCTAGGCAAACATTCCGCCACTGGGCTACACTCTAGCCCTTCACATGGCTTCTTGGTACAGATACAGTAGGACTGGGAAGATAGCTTAGTTGGCATGGTGCCCCAGGACACATCTTCTTTTGTTGTGGTGGTCTTTATTTTTACCATTTTTATATCTTATTTTTACATATTTATTACACACAGAGAGAGAGAGAATGGGCCTCCGGCCACTGCAAACCAACTACAGATGCACAGACCACCATGTGTATCTGGTTTATGTTCTGGGGAATCGAGCCTGGGTCCTCAGGCTTCACAGGCAAACATCTTAACTACTAAGTCATTTCTCCAGCCCAAAGAATGCATGTTTTAAAAAAGAGCTGAAGCCGGGCATGGTGGCGCGTGCCTTTTAATCCCAGCACTGGGGAGGCAAAAGTAGGAGGATTGTCGTGAGTTCAAAGCTATCCTGAGACTACATAGTGAATTCCAGGCTAGCCTGGGCTAAAGTGAGACCCTACCTCAAAAAAAGAAAAAGAGCTGAGCATGGTGGGTGGTGCATGCTTGTAATCCCAGTGCTAGCGAGGCAGATCTCTGGGGCTTGCTGACCAGTCTTGCCAGTGGAAAAAAAAAAAAAAAAACTGTCTCAAAAAATGGTGGATGGAGCCAGGCATGGTGGTACACGCCTTTAATTCCAGCACTTGGGAGGCAGAGGTAGGAGGATCACCATGAGTTCGAGGCCACCCTGAGACTACATAGTGAGTTCTGGGTCAACCTGGGCTAGAGCGAGATCCTACCTCAAAAAAACAAACAAAAAAAAAAAAAATATATATATATATATATATATATATATATAGTGGTGACCCAATGGAATGTCACCCAGGATTTTCCTCTGGCCCCTACAGACATGTGTGCATGCATGCAGATATGACCACTCACACACAAACATGTACATACACATAAACAAACAGACCCAGTGAGCACCCTGCATCTGCACCGACAGTGGTGTGTCACGGCACACCTTTATAGTGAATGTTCTCTGTAAGTAGGAGGGCATGACAGTATATAGCAATGAGTATAGATATTAACATAATCATCTAGTGTCATTACCAAATATTTTCTGTATATATGTGCCATCCTTTTACATAGCTAGCAGTGCAGTAAGTTTGTACCAGCATCACCACAACCAGGTTAGTAATGTGTCGTGCTGTGACATTAGAGCATCACAGTGTCACCGGGCAGTAGGAATTTTCATCTCCACTCGAGTCTTCTTCGTATTGAGGTACCACTGACATATACATGCTCACCATTGACCAAAATGTCATTATGTGACATGTCCCTTTCAGCTTAGGGTATTCCTGTGGGGGGGTGTGTGTGTGAGAGAGGGAGAGACAGAGGGAGGGAGGGAGAATACAGGTATAAATCCTAGATCTGCAGGGATACTGGCAAGAAGACCAGAAGAGGTGGTGGGATGCCTTCAGTGTGAAGCCTCTGTAACCTCAAGACCCAGGAATAGCTGATGCCTCAGGTCAGGTCCAAAAGGAAGGAAAGCCAGTGTCCTAGATAGAAGGCACCAGAACCTTTACTCAGGACAGGATTCGTCTTTGTTCCATTCAATTCTTCACTTGGTCGGCTGTAGTTCCCCCCAGGCTGGGGAAGGGAGGCCCAGCTGCTTCACTCAGCCTATAGACTCCAGGGTCCCCTTGGACCCACGGCTATACCCAGAATATGTGTGGTCAAAGAGGTTGGCATCCTATGATCCAGTCAACTTAATACATACCATCAGCCATCACGGGACTTGATGAGGCTGAACATCTTTGTTGGCAGGAGTGCGGGAGGGTTGGTTTACCAGCCAAATGCATGTAATGAAGCAAGGTTTTGTGGGGAAATGATTTTTGGGAGGACACACCTCACAAAGCACAATAGCCTTCTGGTGTGGGCGTGACTTCAGAAGATTGAGTGGGGAGTCTGTCACCTGGCAACATAGCTCATGTCATCCCCTCCTCTTCACTGGGCCTTAACAATCCAAATAATGCCTCTACTCCCCTCTTCCAGGTGAACTATGACCACTTTACTCTTGGTCTTTGTGACTCTGAGGGTCATCGCTGCAACACTCTCAGAAGAAGTTTCAGGTGAGGACATTGCCATGCATAGCTCATTGGCTTGGTAATGCTGGGTTCTGATGCCAGGTACTGAACCTGGTGCTGAGACACGACTTTTCCCTTTCCTGGACCTGCCCCTCTCTAGCTGCAGTAGGAGGGCCCCCCACATGTGCACATACATCCTAGAGCCTAGCTCATGGGCTTCGGTTCCTGGCCACCTTCTAACAAGGACAGCTGTTGGGCCTCCTTCCCAGCACCCTCCCCTTAGAGATCTCACCCAGACCTACTACACACTGAGCATGGACAAGGGAGAACACAGAAAACAAAACAGAGGGGCAGGGGTAGCCGGGGAGCCTCAGTGGGGGTATAAAGGGGAGGAAAGAGGCTGAGGGACAGAGCAGAGCCCAGTGATGACGTGGTCTTGGCTTTCCTGGCACAGCCCCAGGCTGGTCTCACCTAGGTGGCAGGCATTCTGTGTATTTCTCATAATCAATCCCTGTCCTAAACCAACCAGCCAACCTCCCCCTGACCCTGTGATAGCTTTGACCTCAAAGTGGTTGCACATCCCTTAGACCCTGACAAGGGAGGTCCCTGCTAGGGACCATGTCCTTCGGAGCTTTCCCTCTGCCTCAGCCTCCCCAGAAAAGGAGGAGTCTGTAGGGCCAGTGAGACCCATCCATGCAGGTCTGTGCACCCCTTTCAGACCACACTCTGGGGAGGCAAGATACCCAGAATTCTTTGGCCATGAGAGCATAAGCTATTTTCCAGGCCTGTGTGGGCCCATCTTCCTCTGGGAGGGGCCATACAACACTGGAATGAACACCTCTGGGCCTGAGGGAAGGGTTAAGGAGTAGCTGTGTGCATAGAGTGTGGACAGCTGGAATGTGATGTCGGAAATAAGCCAAGCATATGCCTGAGCCCCCTCAGTGAAAGGCTCGCTGGCCAAATGCGAAGGTACAGAATATCATATTTGGCTATATATTGACTGAATTCATGACTTTTTGATACGGAGATGTGGGTGGATAGACCTCCACTGGCACTATTTCCCAGGAGCCATGAAGATCCAATCCCTGGCCATCTCCTGGGAGATTTGCTCACACCAGCAACCTAGTCCACTAGGGTTGGCTGAAGGCTTTGACAACCACCGAGTCGGGCTTCGCAGCAGCCTTCGGCTGGCCACTGAGGACCACCACAGCAAAGCCAGGCTGTGGCCAGTGGCGCCAGGGCTGAGCATCAGACAGAGGTGTTTGTGGAAGGTGTGGTGGGAACTTTCCAGACATCAAAAGTTCAGGTTGGACTCCAGACATTCCTGGCTCCCCTGTTCTTACCCTGCTATGTATCTGCCATCTGAAAGGTTTTTGTTTCAACCTGTAGTCTCCTCTGAAAAGAAAGGTTGTAAATGTAGGGTCTGCCATGAAAGGCACTGTGTGAAAGGCTGCTTCTCTCACATTCCAGGCAGACCTTTTCCAGGACTGGAAACACTGTCTTCTCTATCAATAGATCCCATGATTTTTGTGTTGGCTAGTCCTGTTCGATCCCATAATAATCTCTTGCTCTGACTGCACTTGATCTGTCTATCCTGTCTACCCAGTCCTCTCAGCCATTGCCTGAAGAGTTTCTTGTCCCTACAACATTAAACTAAAACACAAAGTAGGTTTCTCTGGACAGAACACATCTTTGAAGTTCTGTGGCTCGAGTTTAAAAGATGTGTGGAATTTTTTATACCCTATGATAATTCTTGTGCCTGACATGTTAGTCCATTTCCATCACAGTAAGAAAACATCTAAGAAAAACAACTAAAAGAAGTAAAGATTTGCTTTGGCTCACAGTTTCACAGGTTTCAGTCCAGGGCCAGCTGGCTGCATTGCTCTCAACAGCAAGTGAGAAATATCATGATATGCTGGAGAGATGGCTTGGTGGTTAAGGTGCTTGCTTGCCAAGCTTAAAGGCCCAGGTTTGATTCCCCAGTACTCACATAAACCATTAGCCCAAGGTGATACATTCATCTGGAGTTATTTTGCAGTGGCTAAAGGCCCTGGCATGCCCATTCTCCCTCTTCCTCTCTCTCTCTCTCTCTCTCCCTCTCTCTCTTTCTCTCTCCCTCTCCCTGTCTCCCCTCTCTCTCTCTCTCTCTCTCTCTCCCCCCCCTCTCCCTCTCTCTCTCTCTCTCCCTCCCTTCCTCCTTCCCTCCCTCCCTTTCTCTCTCTCCCTTTTTCTGTCACTCAAATAAATAAATTACATATTGTTTTAAAACTGAAATATCAGGCTAGAGAGATTGCTTAATGGTTAAGGTGCTTGCCTGCAAAGCCAAAGGACCCAGGTTCAACTCCCCAGTACCCACGGAAGGCAGATGCACAAGGTAATACATGCATCTGGAGTTATTTTGCAGTGGCTAGAGGCCCTGGCTCACCATTCTCTCTCTCTCTCTCCCTCTCTCTCTCTCTGTCTGGCTCTTTTGTTCTCTCTCTCATAAATAAATAAATAAAAGTTAAAAAAAAATAAAAGAAATATCATGGCAGTAGATAGGGTGGAGAAAAATTATTCACCTCATGGCAACCCAGAAGTTGAGAAAGAAACAGAGGAAGAGGCCAGGAATAAGACAGACCCTTCCAAGACATGCCTCTTGTGACAATGAGAGTGACCTACTTCCTCCAACTAGACCCCATATCCTGATAGCCCATTCAGCTATGAACTCATCAATAGATTAATCCATTGATGAGGTTAGCACCCTCATCATCCAGACACCTCTCAATAATGCTACCATCTAGAGGACAAAAAAAAAAGGACATCAAAGTAAAAGAACTAATTGGAAAGAAGAAGGGGTTCAGTGGAAAAGGAACTGGGAGGCACAAAGGATGGTAATGAGGGAGATTATGATCAAAATATACTATGTACATATGTACATGTAGGAAAATTGTCAATAAAAAGTTTTGAAAGTGCCACTGCCCACCAAACCTTCAACTCATGGGCCTTTGAGGGGGTCACTTTATATCTGAACCAAATATATTTTTTCTAAAATATAAGTTTTGTCCAAAAATCTCTAAATTAAGCATGCTACTCCAAGAAGAGCAGTCCTGTTTGATCAGTGGTTTGATGGTCCCTGGGATGCCCTACTTTGGAGGCTGGAGAGTGGTCTTGCCTGTGATTTCTTTCTTCCCCTTCTCTTGACCCCTTTTCTGTCTCTAGGCTTTCTGTTTGAGGAGCAGAGACCAGGGATCTGGAGGGGCACTACTCTGGAGTGGGCGTTGCAGGACCCCTGAGAATTCTCCCACAGCAGTTGCATCCCCCATCGTGGACACCCGCACACTTGTTGGGCCTCTCGGAGGACTAGGTTTCTGGGAGGACACGTGGGCTATGGGCCTCCGTGGGCACTAACGGGCTTGCCTTTCCTTCCCTCCCTCCCTCGCAGATTATGACAACTCACTGAGTGTGAGCATCCCTCAGCCATCCCCACTGAAGGTCCTCCTGGGGACCTCCCTCACCATCCCCTGCTACTTCATCGACCCCATGCACCCAGTGACCACAGCGCCCTCCACTGCCCCCCTCGCTCCAAGAATCAAGTGGAGCCGTGTGTCCAAGGAAAAAGAAGTGGTGCTGCTTGTAGCCACTGAGGGGCAGGTGCGAGTCAACAGCTTGTACCAAGACAAGGTCTCACTACCCAACTACCCAGCCATCCCCAGCGATGCCACGTTGGAAATCCAGAACCTTCGCTCCAATGACTCCGGGGTCTATCGCTGTGAGGTGATGCATGGTATTGAGGACAGTGAGGCCACCCTAGAGGTGGTGGTGAAAGGTAAGACCATCCTGTAGGGATGCTGTGTCACTTGTAGAAAGAACCAGGATGGTGTCCTCATCCGAGTTTTGCCCCCATCCCCTCCATACACTGATTTGCCCTTTAGCTGAGCTGTTCAGCCTCTGTTGATGGCTCTAACATGGAGCTGTTAGTGACATTCTCTGTGAGAGGCACAGTCACAGGTAAATGTCAACATTTCTATGACTCGTTGGGTATATTAGTTACTTTTTTTCATTGCCAAATACCTGACAGGAAACAATTTAAAGGAAAAAGGACTTCTTTTGGCTCATGGTTTGAGGGGATTCAGTATATACAGCAGCAGTGACATGAGTGGTCATCTTGGGTCTACAGTTGGAGCAGAGAGGGAGGAAGGAGAGAAGGGAGGGAGGGAGGAAGAGAGTTGTTGAATGCTACTGCTCATTTCCTTTTTTATTCATTCTGGGACCCCAGCCCATGGGATGGTACCCCCACATTCAGATATGCCTTCTGTCCTCAGTCAAGTGTCAGGAAACAGCCTCACAGACAAGCCTGGAAGTGTGTCTCCTAGGTGATTCCAAGCCCAGTCAAGTTGACAGTGAAAATTAACCTTGTAAGCATATTTATTTTTGTAGCTGAACAAACGAGATTGCATGGCACGTTGAAAGTTCCAAGAGTCTCAGAACGCCCTCCTTCCAGCGCCCCTCCTCCTCCCAACCGGCCATAGTTGGGATTTCAATGGCCTCACTTCCCCATGGATAGTGCAACCAGCCTGGCTCCTTCCCCCACCACCAGCCCACACCTCTGACCACCTCCCAAGGCCCTTTCTGGAAGGCCAATTTCCCCTCGCCCAGGGAGGGGCATATAGAAGGCCTTTCCCAGGCACTTCTCTTATTCTCCTTCTTCTTCCTTCCTCCTTCCTCCTCCTCCCTCCTCCTCCTCCTTCTTCTTCCTGACCTAAGGTGTGTGCTCTGTTTTCTCTTGGTCTCTCTCTCTCTCTCTCTTTCTCTCTCCTCCCTTTTGCATATGCCCTTTTCTTTTTCTCTCTTCTGTTCCTCCCTCCCCCACCCCCCGTCCTTCTCTGCTTCTCAGTTCAGAGTCTGATTCAGCTTTCACCCCATCTTTCTCCACTCCTTTGCTCTTCCACTCTGAGTCTTTGAAGTTTCCTTATACCTTCCCCAGGGCCACTCAGTTATGCCTACCTCCAATCCAGTGTCCCAGGCTCTCTGCCCCTTAAGTCCCAAACCACACACTCCCCACTGACTTCTCTTCTTGACCCAGTCCTTACCCGCACTTTACTGAAACTGGCTCTAGACTGCTCGAGAAATAAGCTTCTCTTTCCCAAGAAGGCCAGATCTCAGTCCCTCTATCAGAACCCAACAAAAGTGACCCTAGAAATGAGTGAGGGTGGTTTCCCTACACATCATCCAGACATCCTCTCCCTCCTCTTCCTCCATGCCTCAGTTCCAGAGGCCAAAGAAAGGGCAAAACACTCCTTGATTTCTTTCTTTCCCAGATCTCCCACAAGGATGTCCCTGGGTCCTGAGGGTACAAGGGACCCTGAATGTCTCTTCCCCACCCTCCAAAAAAAAACCCAAAAAACAATAAGAGGCCTGGGAGTGATAAGAAACAATTATAAGGAAGCAGCTTTTAGCTTAATTCAAGTAATTTTTGTTTGTTTATTTGTTTTTGGTTTTTCCAGGTAAGGTCTCACTCTGGCTCAGGCTGACCTGGAATTTATTTATGTAGTCTCAGGGTAACCTCGAACTCATGGTGATCTTCCTACCTCTGCCTCCCAAGTGCTGGGATTGAAAACATGGTCCACCACGTCCGGCTTAGTTCAAATATATATATTTTTTTAATTGTCACAAGTATTCCAAAAGGAATGCTTTGTGAGTCCCCCATGACTGGGGGTGTTCCGACAAGGGCAGAAGGACCACACACGGAAAAGCTATGTGTCGGCATAGACCGGATAGCTTGTGGGGTACCCTTGACCTTTGCTGCCATTCTCTAAGGGCCTCAGTGACCAGAGATTGCTCCTGACCCTCTCTCCCACGGGCACGTGTCCGGCAGGTATCGTGTTCCACTACAGAGCCATCTCCACCCGCTACACCCTCGACTTCGACAGGGCCCAGCGGGCCTGCCTGCAGAACAGCGCCATCATCGCCACGCCCGAGCAGCTGCAGGCTGCCTATGAGGATGGCTTCCACCAGTGTGACGCGGGCTGGCTGGCTGACCAGACCGTCAGGTGAGGGACCCCAGGCCCCACTAGAGGGACTCTCGGGCTTGGGGACCAGGAATCAGAGGCTCAGCAGAGCCGGGCAGAGCTGGAGCCAGCAAGATCCTGGAGCCACAGTGGTGTGAGGTTGGCACCACACACACCCCAGTGACCCATCTCAGGTCCCCATGTTTCTCTCTAGCAGGAGGAATGGTAGACCTGTCCTATGCCTCATTACTCTGCCATTCTCCCTTTCACCAAGGCTTCTTCACTTCTTTGATGTGATTTTTCCCCCTTTTGTGTTGTATGCATTTTTGTAAACAACCTTATATCCTTTTTGTTTATAATAAGGCAAAGCACATAGATATCAAGCATCTGGGCACATCTTTTTATGAGTGGGCCCTGGAGATGGCAGAGCAGTACGTATTTGAGACTGCCTCAGGGGTCTCGGCACAATGTAGTAAGCCTTGAAGATGGGTGGACTGTTCACCCCACATTCACCACGGTACGCTACAAGGCTTCGGGGAGGTGGTTTACAATCTGGGCTAGGCCAGATCTTGGGACCCAAAACCACAAAAGGAAACAAACAGACAAAATTGAAGTAGTAGGGATGGGGAGATGGCTCAGTGGTTAAGATCACTTCCTGTGCAAGCATGAGGAGAGACCACTGGAGTTCAATCCCCAGGGCCCGCATAAACAGCTGGGTATGGCTACACACGCCTATAACCTCAGTCCCATAAGGGGACAGAGACCCGCCAGAGCTTGTGAAAAAAAGGATCAGTAAGAGATTCCAGCTCATTAAGAACAGATGGGAGAGTGATGGGACAGGACACCGCAGAAGAGCTCGCCCCACTGCGGGCAGACACAGGCGGTGCCCCAAGGAGCATACATGTGCATACACCACACACAGTGCACACCACATCTCTCACACACACATAAGCAAAAAAGTTAATTTAAGAAATGAAGCGATAGTGTAATTTTGGGCAAGGGTCCACGCCTTGGGCTGGGGAGATAGCTCAGTCAACGCAGTGCTTGCCTTACAAGCATGAGGACTTCAGTTTGTTCCCCAACACTCATGTAAAAATGTTGGCTATTGTGGTGGCATATGCCAGTCACCTCAGTGTTGGGGACGCAGAGGATCCCTGGGGTCTCATTTCCAGACAGCCTAGCCTACTTAGTGAGCTCCAAGCCAATGAGAGAGCCTCTCGCAAATGAAGTGGATGGCATTTCTGAGGATGACACTTGATGCCCCCGGGCCTCTGCATGCGTGCCCATACACATGCCCCTGTGTGCACATTTGCACATTAACATACACAAACACATGATCATTTGTTTAAAAAAAAAAAAAGTCCACACCATGGACTTAGAGCTAGACTCAAATCTCAACGGTGGCGATTGGAAGCTGTGTGCCTGGGAGAAGTCAGTTAGTATTTATTTCTAGGCTCCCATTCCTTTCAGTGTTAACTAGCATCTGTCCCACTTGAGGTGGAAATGAGACTCAACTACAACAGAGCAGGGGTCAAGAAACGGTGGCTCACAGACAAAGCCAACCCACCCTTTGTTTCCATAAATTACGTTTTACAGAAGCACAGCCATGCCCACTCGGCCACATTTTACCATAACTGTTTCGTGTTGCTCCGACAGTAGAGTGGTCATCACAGGGGTCCTGTGGCCTGCAAAACCCATGATGTTTGCTATCTGGCCTCTACAGGAAGGGTGTGTTGGGCTCTGAGAGAGGGTGTTTGGCACTAAAAACTGCTCAGTAACATGGGTTGCCTTAACTCACGGGTAGCTGTGAGAACAGAAACATCGCACATTCAGAGCAGGCTCTGGCGGAGGCCTCTGTTCCTTCCTGTGAAGGGGGAGGCTACAGGAGCATTGCCCTGCGCTTCTCTCTGTCCCCAGTGTCATGTTTTCACTTTGGGTTCCCGACAGATACCCCATCCATATTCCCCGGGAAGGCTGCTACGGAGACAAGGAGGAGTTTCCTGGGGTGAGAACCTATGGCATCCGAGACACCAACGAGACCTACGATGTGTACTGCTTCGCCGAGGAGATGGAGGGTGAGGGTGCCCCACCTGCCCTTCGGAGCCTTCCCC